>NC_090415.1:6808638-6818638 GCF_036365525.1 Heterodontus francisci
GAAATTCAAATTCACAACAGCCCTGTGTGGGATTTGAACTCCTGCTTTTTCAATCATCAGCTCAGGCCTTCAAATTAAAACCCATAAAAAGAGATTAATTTTCCTACTGCTGATGTCTGACTGACTGAGGTTTTGTATATTGTTCCCTTCGCCTCTTCTTCCATGTGTTTGAAGTCTTTGAAGTTTGTCAGACATTGGTAAACTACTTCATGTGGTGTTGTGTAAATACCTTCAATTCTGTGTATCTGGAAGGGACACAATTCAAATTCTCACCTCATTGCATCAACTAAAACCTGCAGGTCCATTCAAACAACTCTATTTCCTGTCTCTGCAAAGACAGCTCACACTTCCACAATGCAGGAATGTCTGAATGGAAACAGCTTTTGACACATTTCCAAACATGTTTGCCAACACTTTTCAGGATGAAGCTAAATTCAACTTAGAGATTGCAAGCCCCAAATTGAATCTTTTAGATGTAAAAAGTGACACAAATGAAATCCCAGTTCTCTCTGTCCCTGCACCCATTTTAACATTGTACCATTTAGTTTATATCGCTTCTCCTCAGTCTTCCTTCCAAAATGCATCATTTGACATTTCTCAGCATTGAAGTTAACCTGCTATGTGTCTGACCATTTCACCAGACTGCCTCTATCCACCTGAAGTCTACTCCTATTCCCTTCACTGTTTATTACATTGCAAATGGCACAATGTTGAAGTTATGCCCTGTATACCCCAGTCTAAGTCATTCATATATCAATAAGATCAGTGGTCCTAATCAAAACCCCTGGGGAATACCACAATTTACACTGTATACAGTGAGTACAAAAGCCGAGAGGGTGCGCTGAACATTTATAAAGCTCTGGTCAGGGAACAGAGAGGGAGAGACTGGGATTCAGAGGGTAACGGAGAGGGAGAGACTGGGACTCAGAGGGTAACAGAGAGGGAGAGACTGGGATTCAGAGGGTAACAGAGAGCGAGAGACTGGGATTCAGAGGGTAACAGAGAGGGAGAGACTGGAATTCAGAGGGTAACAGAGAGGGAGAGACTGGGACTCAGAGGGTAACAGAGAGGGAGAGACTGGGACTCAGAGGGTAAGAGAGAGGGAGAGACTGGGATTCACAGGGTAACAGAGAGGGAGATTCTGGGATTCAGAGGGAAACATGGAGGGAGAGACTGGGATTCAGAGAGTAACAGAGAGGGAGAGTCTGGGATTCAGAGGGTAACAGAGAGGGAGAGTCTGGGATTCAGAGGGAAACAGAGAGGGAGAGACTGGGATTCAGACGGTAACAGAGAGGGAGAGTCTGGGATTCACAGGGTAACAGAGAGGGAGAGTCTGGGACTCAGAGGGTAAGAGAGAGGGAGAGACTGGGATTCACAGGGTAACAGAGAGGGAGATTCTGGGATTCAGAGGGAAACATGGAGGGAGAGACTGGGATTCAGAGAGTAACAGAGGGGGAGAGAATGGGATTCAGAGGGTAACGGAGAGGGAGAGACTGGGATTCAGAGGGTAACAGAGAGGGAGAGACTGGAATTCAGAGGGTAACAGAGAGCGAGAGACTGGGATTCAGAGGGTAACAGAGAGGGAGAGACTGGAATTCAGAGGGTAACAGAGAGGGAGAGTCTGGGATTCAGAGGGTAACAGAGAGGGAGAGACTGGGATTCAGAGGCTAACAGAGAGGGAGAGACTGGGATTCAGAGAGTAACAGAGAGGGAGAGACTGGGATTCAGAGGGTAACAGAGGGAAAAATAGAGTTGGCGAGGGCAACATAGAAATTTTAAGGCACAGAAAGCGGCCACTTGGCCCATCCTCTCTGTGCCAGCCGAAAACGATCAACCTATTCTAATCCCACCTTCCAGCATTTGGTCTGAGCTCTGCCCCCTCGTCACTGACCTTTCTGCTATGGTTCTCTGCCCTTCGCCTCCACTCTATCCAGGACCCTCAACATTTTGTACATTTCAATCAGATCTCCCCTCAGCCTTCTCTGTTCCAAGGACAACAACCCCTGCCTATCCTCATAGCTACAATTCTCCAGTCCTGGCAACATCCTAGAAAACGGGAGAGAGACAAAGTCCCGTGTTCATAACACATGGATAAAGAGGTTAATCATCTGAGCTGTAACTCTGAGATAGAGAAAGAGAGAGAGAGGGAGGGAGAGAGTGAGGGAGAGAGGGAGTGAGAGAGGGAGGGAGAGAGGGAGGGAGAGAGGGAGGGAGAGAGGGAGAATGAGAGAGAGAGAGGGAGGGAGAGAGGGAGGGAGAGAGGGAGTGAGAGAGGGAGGGAGAGAGGGAGGGAGAGAGGGAGGGAGAGAGGGAGGGTGAGAGGGAGGGTGAGAGGGAGGGAGAGATAGTGTGGGGGAGACACAAACTGAGACGTGGACAGAGGCAGCGAGAGAGAGGGAGAGATAGAGAGGGAGAGGCTGAAGAGAGAGAGGCAGAGAGAGAGAGAGGCAGACAGAGAGATAGAGAGAGACAGAGAGGGAGCGATGGTGTGAGGGAGGCACAAATTGAGACATGGACAGAGGTTGAGAAAGAGAGAGAGGGAGAGACAGAGAGAGAGAGCTGGGGGAGAGACAGATAGAGAGTGAGAGAGGCACAGAGAGAGAAGGAGACACAGTGAGGCAGACATAGAGAGGCAGACAGAGAGCTAGAGAGAGACAGAGAGCGAGGGAGAGATGGTGTGAGGGAGGCACAAATTGAGACATGGACAGAGGTAGAGAGAGAGAGGGAGAGATAGAGCGAGAGAGAGAAAAAGACAGAGAGGGATAGATAGCGAGAGAGAGAGGGGGTAAGACAGATAGCGAGGGACAGAGGCAGTGTGAGAGAGGCAGTGTGAGAGAGGCAGATTAGAAGGTAGCAAATGTAACCCCACTATTTACAAAAGGAAGGAGGGAGAAAATGGGGAACTAAAGACCTGTTCGTCTAACATCAGTCATTGGGAAAATGGTCGAATCTATAATAAAGGATGTGATAACAGGACACTTAAAGAGCGATTGCAGTGGGTGGGGGGAGAGAGAAATGGGGGGAGAGAGAAATGGGGGGGGAGAGAGAGGGGGGAGAGTGCGTGAGTGAGACGGAGCAAAGGAGAGAGATACTAGGTTAGGTGGGACAATAAGCTGTGAGGAGGACACAAATAGACTACAAAGAGAGATGGTTTGGGATAGACAGCGATAAATGTCCCAGTGTTGTGGTAACATAAAATGGCCACTGAAAATGAACCTAAAATGGCTGACTGATGTGTGTGGATTTCCACAGATGAGAGGAGAGAGAGAGAGACAGACAGACAGACAGAAAGAGAGACAAAGAGGGAGACAGAGACCAAGACACAGAGAGTGATCGCAGGATATTGGGCGTAGGACAGAGGAAGAGGAGGAGGCCATTTGGCCCCTCAACCCTGTTCTGTCATTCAATGAGCTCATGGCTGATGTGTGATCTAACTCCATGTACCTATCTTTGTCCCTTAATACCTTTGGTTAACAAAAATCTATCAAACTCAGATTTAAAAATTAACAAGTGTCTCAGCATCAATTGCTGATTGTGGAAGAGAGTTTCAAACTGATACCACACCTGGTGTGTTGAAGTGTTTCTTCATTTCACTCCTGAAAGGTTTTTCGACTAGGTTTATATTTTTAGACTATGCCCCCATGTTCTAGACTCTGCAGCCAGTGGGAATTGTTACTCTCTGTCCACCCTATCAGTTTCCCTTATTATTTTGTAAACCTTCATCAAATCACACCTGAGCCTTCAAAATTCCAGGGATACAGAGTAAAGCTCCAGCTACACTGTCCCATTAAATATTCCCAAGCCAAGCACAATGTTGGGTTTGACACAGAGTAAATTTCCCTCGACACTGTCCCATCACACACTCCCAGGGCAGGAACATCATGGGGTGGATACAGAGTGAATCTCACTCTACACTGTCCGAAACAGACAGAGAGAGAGAGAGAATGAGAGAAATAGAGGGAGACACAGACAGACAGGGTGTGTGAGAGTGAAAGAAGGATATAAAACATCAGACATAGGAAGATGAGGAGGCAATTTAACCCCTCGACCCTGTTCCAGCATTCAGTGAGATCAGGGCTGATCTGTGATCTAACTAACACCATATATCCCACCTTTGCCCTTTATCTCTTAATACCTTTGGTTAACAAGAATCTATCAATCACAGGTTTAAAAATTAACCAATAAGCCAGCATGAAATTTCCACAAACAATATCATGAGGGTGTGATGGTTCCCACAGTGGAATAGCTGGCTGAATATTTATAATGGAGGCTATTCCTTCTGGATCATCAAAAGTGTCCGCCTGGGCCCCAACTTTACTGCATTCCTCCCTCTCCCGATGTTCGTTTTCTCTCCATACCTATCTCAAATATGTTTGTGTACACAGCAGTGAAGGATTAAATCAAGTTAATATATCTTACATTATCCTCTTCATCCAACTCAACATTCTCTCTCTCTCTCCAAGTTTGTCCCTCTCTACGGCCCTCTCTATGCCTTCATATCTAACCCTCCGTCCCTCTGTCTCTCTCCCAGTGTCAGTGATAGCAGAGAGAGAGACAGAGATAGAAGGAGAGGGAGGGAGTGACAGAGAGGGAAAGACAGATGGAGGGGCAGAGTGAGAGAAAGAGAGAGGAGAGAGATGGAGTGACAGTGAGGGAAGGACAGATGGAGAGACAGAGAGAGAGAGAGACAGAGATAGAAATAGAAAGACAGAGAGGGAGTGACAGAGATAGAAGGAGAGGGAGGGAGTGACAGAGAGGGAAAGACAGATGGAGGGACAGAGTGAGAGACAGAGAGAGGAGAGAGATGGAGTGACAGTGAGGGAAGGACAGATGGAGAGACAGAGAGAGAGAGAGACAGAGATAGAAATAGAAAGACAGAGAGGGAGTGACAGAGATAGAAGGAGAGGGAGGGAGTGACAGAGAGGGAAAGACAGATGGAGGGACAGAGTGAGAGACAGAGAGAGGAGAGAGATGGAGTGACAGTGAGGGAAGGACAGATGGAGAGACAGAGAGAGAGAGACAGAGATAGAAATAGAAAGACAGAGAGGGAGTGACAGAGATAGAAGGAGAGGGAGGGAGTGACAGAGAGGGAAAGACAGATGGAGGGACAGAGTGAGAGACAGAGAGAGGAGAGAGATGGAGTGACAGTGAAGGAAGGACAGATGGAGGGATAGAGAGAGAGAGAGACAGAGATAGAAGGAGAGAGATGGAGTGATGGGGGTGGGTGGGAAGACAGATGGAGAGACCAAGAGAGAGACAGAGAGAGATGGAGAGAGATGGAGTGACAGGAAGGGAAGGACCGATGGACAGGTGGAGGGATGGAGAGAGAGAGAGACAGAGACAGAAGGAGAGAGAGGGAGAGACAGAGAGGGAAAGACAGATGGAGGGACAGAGAGAGAGACAGAGAGAGAGACAGAGAGAGAGAGAGAAGGAGAGATTGGGAGAGACAGAGAGGGAAAGGCAGTTGGAGAGACAGAGAGAAAGAGAGAGGGGCAGAGATGGAAGGAGAGAGGGGGAGTGACAAGGAGGGAAAGACAGATGGAAAGACAGAGAGGGAGAGACAGTGATAGAAGGAGAGAGAGGGAGAGACAGAGAGGCAAAGACAGATGGAGGGACAGAGAGAGAGACAGAGAGAGAGGCAGAGAGAGAGAGAGAAGGAGTGTTTGGGAGAGACAGAGAGGAAAAGGCATTTGGAGAGACAGAGAGAGAAGGAGAGAGAGGGAGTGTCAGGGAGGGAAGGACGGATGGACAGCTGGAGGGATTGAGAGAGAGAGACAGAGATAGAAGGAGAGAGAGGGAGAGACAGAGAGGGAAAGGCAGATGGAGGGACAGAGAGAGAGACTGATAGGCAGAGAACGAGAGAGAAGGAGAGATTGGGAGAGACAGAGAGGGAAAGGCAGATGGAGGGACAGAGAGAGAGACTGATAGGCAGAGAACGAGAGAGAAGGAGAGATTGGGAGAGACAGAGAGGGAAAGGCAGATGGAGGGACAGAGAGAGAGAGACAGAGAGATGGAGGGAGAGTGAGGGAGTGACAGGGAGGGAAAGACAGATGGAAAGACAGAGGGAGAGAGACAGTGAAAGAAGTAGAGAGAGGGTGAGACAGATAGGGAAAGACAGATGGAGAGACAGCGAGAGAGGCAGAGATGGAAGTAGCGAGAGGGAGTGATGGGGAGGGAAAGACAGATGGAGAGACAGATGGAGAGACAGTGATGGAAGGAGAGAGAGGGAGAGACAGAGATTGAAGGAGAGAGAGGGAGTGACTGGGAGGGAAAGAGAGATGGAGAGATAGAGAGAGACAGAGAGGGAAAGACAGATGGAGGGACAGAGAGAGAGACAGAGACAGAGAGAAAAGGAGAGGTTGGGAGAGACAGAGAGGGAAAGGCAGTTGGAGACAGAGAGAGAGCGAGGGGCAGAGATGGAAGGAGAGAGAGGGAGTGACAGGGAGGGAATGACAGATGGAAAGACAGGGAGAGGGAGACAGTGGTAGAAGGAGAGAGAGGGAGAGACAGGGAGGGAAAGACAGATGGATGGACAGAGAGAGAGACAGAGAGAGAAGGAGAGAGAGGGAGTGTCAGGCAGGGAAGGATGGATGGACAGATGGAGGGATTGACAGAGAGAGAAAGAGATGGAAGGAGAGAGAGGGAGAGACAGAGAGGGAAAGACAGATGGAGGGACAGAGAGAGAGGCAGAGACAGAGAGAGAAGGAAAGATTGGGAGAGGCAGAGAGGGAAAGGCAGATGGAGGGACAGAGAGAGAGAGAGAGAGGCAGAGATGGAAGGAGAATGAGGGAGTGACAGGGAGGGAAAGACAGATGGAAAGACAGAGGGAGAGAGACAGTGAAAGAAGGAGAGAGAGGGAGAGACAGAGAGGGAAAGACAGATGGAGAGACAGCGAGAGAGGCAGAGATGGAAGTACAGAGAGGGAGTGATGGGGAGGGAAAGACAGATGGAGAGACAGTGATAGAAGGAGAGAGAGGGAGAGACAGAGATTGAAGGAGAGAGAGGGAGTGACTTGGAGGGAAAGAGAGATGGAGAGATGGAGAGAGAGAGACAGAGAGGGAAAGACAGATGGAGGGACAGAGAGAGAGACAGAGAGAGAGGCAGAGACAGAGACAGAAGGAGAGATTGGGAGAGACAGAGAGGGAAAGGCAGTTGGAGAGAGAGAGGGGCAGAGATGGAAGGAGAGAGAGGGAGTGACAGGGAGGGAAAGACAGATGGAGAGACAGAGAGAGGTGCAGAGATGGAAGGAGACAGAGGGAGAGACAGGGAGGGAAAGACAGATGGATGGACAGAGAGAGAGACAGAGAGAGAAGGAGAGAGAGGGAGTGTCAGGCATGGAAGGACGGATGGACAGATGGAGGGATTGACAGAGAGAGAAAGAGATAGAAGGAGAGAGAGGGAGAGACAGAGAGGGAAAGGCAGTTGGAGAGACAGAGAAAGAGAGAGAGGCAGAGATGGAAGGAGAGAGAGGGAGTGACAGGGAGGCAAGGACAGATGGAAAGACAGTGAGAGAGACAGTGATAGAAGGAGAGAGAGGGAGAGACAGAGATTGAAAGAGTGAGAGGGAGTGACTGGGAGGGAAAGAGAGATGGAGAGATAGAGAGAGAGAGACAGAGATAGAAGGAGAGAGAGGGAGAGACAGAGAGGGAAAGGCAGTTGGAGACAGAGAGAGAGAGAGGGGCAGAGATGGAAGGAGAGAGAGGGAGTGACAGGGCGGGAATGACAGATTCAAAGAGAGAAAGAGAGACAGTGGTAGAAGAAGAGAGAGGGAGAGACAGAGAGGGAAAGACAGATAGAGAGAGAGAGGCAGAGATGGAAGGAGACAGAGGGAGAGACAGAGAGGGAAAGACAGATAGAGAGAGAGAGGCAGAGATGGAAGGAGACAGAGTGAGTGACAGCGAGGGAAAGACAGATGGACGGACAGAGAGAGAGACAGAGAGAGAAGGAGAGAGATGGAGTGTCAGGCAGGGAAGGACGGATGGACAGATGGAGGGATTGACAGAGAGAGACAGAGATAGAAGGACAGAGAGGGAGAGACAGAGAGGGAAAGACAGATGGAGGGACAGAGAGAGAGGCAGAGACAGAGAGAGAAGGAGAGATTGGGAGAGACAGAGAGGGAAAGGCAGTTGGAGAGACAGAAAAAGAGAGAGAGGCAGAGATGGAAGGAGAGAGAGGGAATGACAGGGAGGGAAGGACAGATGGAAAGACAGTGAGAGAGACAGTGATAGAAGGAGAGAGAGGGGGAGACAGAGATTGTAAGAGTGAGAGGGAGTGACTGGGAGGGAAAGAGAGATGGAGAGATAGAGAGAGAGAGACAGAGATGGAAGCAGAGAGGGGAGAGACAGAGAGGGAAAGACAGATGGAGGGACAGAGAGCGAGGCAGAGACAAAGAGAGAAGGAGAGATTGGGAGAGACAGAGAGGGAAAGGCAGTTGGAGAGACAGAGCGAGAGAGAGAGTGGCAGAGATGGAAGGAGGGAGAGGGAATGTCAGGAAGGGAAAGACAGATGGAAAGACAGAGAGAGAGAGACAGTGATAGAAGGAGAGAGAGGGAGAGACTGGGAGGGAAAGACAGATGGAGGGACAGAGAGAGAAGGAGAGAGAGGGAGTGTCAGGGAGGGAAGGACAGATGGACAGATGGAGGGATTGAGAGAGAGAAACAGAGATAGAAGGAGAGATTGGGAGAAACAGAGAGGGAAAGGCAGTTGGAGAGACAGAGATGGAAGGAGAGAGAGGGAGTGATGGGGAGGGAAAGACAGATGGAGAGACAGAGAGAAAGACAGCGATAGAAGGAGAGAGAGGGAGTGACAGGGAGGGAAAGACAGACAGAGGGACAAAGTGAGAGACAGAGAGAGAAGGAGAGATAGGGAGAGACAGAGAGGGACAGAAAGATGGAGAGATAGAGATAAAAGGAGAGAGATGGAGAGACAGGGAGGGAATGACAGACGGACGGAGAGAGAGAGGGTCAGAGATAGAAGGAGAGAGAGGGAGTGACACGGGGGGAAAGACAGATGGAGGGACGGTGAGAAAGTGAAGGAGGGAGAGGGAGAGATAGAGAGGAGGAGAGTGGGAGTGACAGAGAGGGTAAGACAAATGGTGGAACAGAGAGAGAGACAGAGATAGTAGGAGAGATTGGGAGCAACAGAGAGGGAAAGGCAGATGGAGGGACAGAGAGAGAGAGACAGAGAGACAGAGAGAGAAGGAGAGTGTGGATGAGACAGAGAGGGAAAGGCAGTTGGAGAGACAGAGAGAGAGAGAGGCAGAGATGGAAGGAGAGAGAGGGAGTGACAGGAAGGGAAAGACATATGGAAAGACAGAGAGAGAGAGACAGAGATAGATGGAGAGAGAGGGAGAGACAGAGAGGTAAAGACAGATGGATGGACAGAGAGACTGAGAGGCAGAGATGGAAGGAGAGAGAGGGAGAGACAGAGAGGGAAAGACAGATGGTGGGACAGAGAGAGAGAGAGAGAGAGAGAAAGGGAGAGAAATGGAGTCACAGGGAGGGAAGGACAGATGGAGGGATAGAGAGATAGAGACAGAGATAGAAGGAGAGAGACGGATTGATGGGTGGGGTGTGGGAAGACAGATGGAGGGACAGGGAGAGAGGCAGGGATAGAACGAGTGAGAGGGAGTGATAGGGAGGGAAATTCACAAGGAAAGACAGAGAGAAAGACAGAGATAGGAGAGAGTGGGAGTGACAGGGAGGGAAAGACGGATGGAGGGACAGAGTGAGAGAGAAGGAGAGAGAGGGAGTGACAGAGAAGGAGAGAGGGGTTAGAGGAAAAAACAGATGGAGAGACAGAGAGATACAGAGATAGAAGGAGAGAGAGGGAGTGTCAGGGAGGCTAAGACAGATAGAGGGACAGACTGAGAGACAGAGAGAGTGATGGAGTGACAGGGAGGGAAGGACTGATGGAGGGATAGAGAGAGAGAGATAGAAGGACATAGAGGGAGTGACAGAAAGGGAAAGACTGATGGAGAGACAGAGAGAGGCAGAGATGG